>NW_024609531.1:0-25000 GCF_018296145.1 Oncorhynchus tshawytscha
ACACACCATGCTCTGCATAGCCACTATGAGACCTCTCCTGATTTCCTGTCTCTGAACCTAAAGACTCTCCCACGTCCCCTATGCCTCCTCTCTTCCTCCTCCCCCTCTCTCTCCACCCTTCCTCTCTCTCCCTCCACCCTTCCTCCTCCTCCTTGTCTCCCCCACCCTTCCTCCTCCTCCCCCTCTTCCTCCCTGTCTCCCTCCACCCTTCCTCCTCCTCCCCATCTTCCTCCCTGTCTCCCTCCACCCTCCTCCTCCTCCCCATCTTCCTCTTCCTCCCTGTCTCCCTCTACCCTTCCTCCTCCACCTCCCCATCTTCCTTCTCCTCTTCCTCCCTGTCTCCCCATCTTCCTCCACCCCCTCTCCTCTTCCTCCCTGTCTCCCCATCTTCCTCCACCCCTCTCCTCTTCCTCCCTGTCTCCCTCCACCCCTTCCTCCTCCTCCTCCCCATCTCCGTCCTTCTCTCCCTCCTCTCCCTCCTCAGCCTCATTCCTCATCGTCAGTATTGGGGGGGACCATGGTGGGTCTGATCTTTGCTGCTCTCCTAGCCTTCATCACCGTTTCACCAAGAAGGTCCGCATCATTGAGCCTCTATTGGTCTTCCCTCATGGTCTACCTGGCCCCTACCTACGCTAGAAGCTCTTCTCTCTGTCCGCCATCTTGTCGTGAGTACATCTTTAGTATGTGTTCTAGAAATCACCACAGAAAATGTGATGGTCTGTACTCAAAAGATGTTGCATTTAAACTCACTTCACATTTCTAATATATTTTTTATTCCGCTGTCATTAGGGTGTCTGTGTGTGTGCTGTGCGTGTGCGTGTGCGTGTGTGTGTGTATGTGTGTGTGTGTGTGTGTGTGTGTGTGTGTGTGTGTGTGTGTGTGTGTGTGTGTGTGTGTATAGACCTACATTACAATACAGCCACTGTATGTTTCAATATGAACATCTCAACAGGACTCCATCTTCCCTATAGACCTACATTACAATACAACCACTATGTTACAATATGAACATCTCCACAGGACCTATCCTCCCCTACAGACCTACATTACAATACAACCACTGTATGTTACAATATGAACATCTCAACAGGACCTATCTTCCCTATAGACCAACATTAAAATACAACCACTATCCAAACAATATGAACATCTCAACAAGGTTTATCTTCCCTACAGACCTACATTATCAATACAACCACTATGTTACAATATGAACATCCAACAGGACCTATCTTGTACAGACCAACATTGTTAGGCTAACCAACATCCAAACAATACAGTTGTAAACATGTAATAGGTTTTTGTTTCATCCACTGATTCTACGTAGGTCAGTGTGAATCATGTCTCATATCTCCCCCCTTCATAACATTAGGTAGTTGTATATCCAACAGGCTGTGTTTGTAGATGGACTGAGGAGGTAGATTGTATAGCTAATAGGCTGTGTGTTTGTAGATCGACTGAGGTAGGTAGATTGTATAGCTAACAGGCTGTGTTTATAGATGGACTGAGGTAGGTAAGATTGTATAGCTAACATGCTGTGTGTTTATAGATGGACTGAGGTAGGTAGATTGTATAGCTAACAGGCTGTGTGTTTGTAGATGGACTGAGTTAGGTAGATTGTATAGCTAACAGGCTGTGTGTTTGTAGATGGACTGAGGTAGGTAGATTGTATAGCTAACAGGCTGTGTTTGTAGATGGACTGAGGTAGGTCGATTGTATGGCTAACAGGCTGTGTGTTTATAGATGGACTGAGGTAGGTAAAGATTGTATATCAATAGGCTGTGTTTGTAGATGGACTGAGTTAGGTAGATTGTATAGCTAACAGGCTGTGTGTTTAACATAGATGGACTGAGGTAGGTAGATTGTATATCCAATAGGCTGTGTTTGTAGATGGACTGAGTTAGGTAGATTGTATAGCTAACAGGCTGTGTGTTTGTAGATGGACTGAGGTAGGTAGATTGTATAACAGGCTGTGTGTTTGTAGATGGACTGAGGTAGGTAGAGGCTAACAGGCTGTGTACTTGTAGATGGACTGAGGTAGGTAGATTGTATAGCTAACAGGCTGTGTGTTTGTAGATGGACTGAGGTAGGTAGATTGTTGCTAACAGGCTGTGTGTTTGTAGATGGACTGAGGTAGGTAGATTGTATAGCTAACAGGCTGTGTGCTTGTAGATGGACTGAGGTAGGTAGATTGTATAGCTAACAGGCTGTGTGCTTGTAGATGGACTGAGGTGAATGAACCTACAGCAGACAAGGTGATAATGGCTGGGGTCATTTCCTTGTTTTGTAGATGTTGAATGAACCTGCCTTGTTTTGCTGTTCTCCAAATAGCATTTGAAAAAGGTTTTAAATTGTATAGAATTGCAGTTAATGAGCTTCAATTTTCAAAAATGTCCTCTTCCGAACTCCAACCCTGGTTAAGGCCCTGGGCTCAGATTCTCTAAACCCTCTTTAGAAGGAATATCTTCTAAAATGCCATGTTTTTCTCTTAACTATAGACTTTAGACTTAAGAAGAAAGTTCAGCAAAGTTGCTATTCCTCAAAAAGGTTCTTGGAAATTCTCTTTCGCTGTTTTCTTATGTTTCTCCTTAAGCAAAAAGTTAAGAAATCATATTTTATCTTGAAAATAAAGTTGGTTGTAAATATTTTAAAATTCCAAGATAGCTCAACCATTGTCCTAAACTCTGGGCAGTGAGAGAAAACAGCTCATGAAAATCAATTGTACATAATTCACTCTCAAACTATATCTGAAAGTTTCAGTATTGATTATTTTAAATATTAATTATTTTAAGTATTGATCATTTTATTAAGTATTGATTATTTTTTGCCATTGCTAGCTAGCTCGATAGCTAAATGGGTTGCCTAGCAACAAACATCTTAAAGAAGATACGTGAGAAGATGTTTGAGGAGTTTGTAAGAAAATCATAAAATCTTAAGATATTGTTGAGGAATTGCACTTACGAACTATCTTATGAACTTGTTAATTTTTTTGCATTTAAGAAGTGTTTTGTGAATCTGGACCCTGGTCCTCTCCTGTCCTCTGTCTCTCTCTCTCTCACCTCCTTCAGAATGACGTTCTGTGGTATCGGCTGTAACAAGTACGTGGAGGCCAACATATCCCAGAAATCTCGTACCACGGTGAAGTACACGATGAAAACCCTGGCCAGCATCGCCGAAACCATCATCTTCATCTTCCTGGGCATCTCAGCCGTGGACAAGTCTAAGTGGGCCTGGGACACAGGACTCATCTCCTGTACGCTCATCTTCATCTTCGTCTTTAGGGCCCTGGGTAGGTGTGTCGCCTTACTAAACATTGATTCAGTACCCAGCGTTGTTACTCTACACATAGCTGAAGGTGAATTTCAATACTATACTACTATGTATCAGAGATTGCAGCCCCCTGGGTAAGAGTGGACCTACGCAGCACAAAGAGAGGAGTCTTCTCTGTCCTTAATGTGGATTTATTTGACCAACATTCTTGTCTGAGAGAGCCTTTTGTCAGGGTGCTTCTCTAAAGAGCCTTTTGTCAGGGTGCTTCTCTGAAGAGCCTTTCGTCAGGGTGCTTGTCTGGGAGAGCCTTTCGTCAGGGTGCTTGTCTGGGAGAGCCTTGTCTCGTCAGGGGGTGCTTGTCTGAAGAGCCTTTCATCAGGGTGCTTGTCTGGGAGAGCCTTTCGTCAGGGTGCTTGTCTGAGAGAGCCTTTCGTCAGGGTGCTTGCTACACACAGATACTGAACAGAGTCTTGAGGATCCAGCGTGTTTTTATCAGTGATCGGGCCTCTCTATAAAACCTTTAATGCCAAACAGATTATAAAATAATCACTCCTTCAATTAACTCCAAAAAGTGTCTGAATATCTGTCGTCCTTTATCAATAATCAAGATGGTACTCTGAACTCAATGATGAGTCTGAGAATGTACTGGCACAACTTCATTTATACTGTGGGGGGGATAAGTATTATACTGTAGCTGTTGGATTCTCTGTCTCTGATCTCTTTCAGGTGTGGTCATGCAGACCTGGGTGTTGAACTGGTTCCGCCTCGTCCCATTGGACAAGATCGACCAGGTGGTGATGTCGTACGGTGGCCTGCGAGGGGCGGTGGCGTTTGCCTTGGTGGTGCTGCTGGATGCAGAACGGGTCCCGGCTAAAGACTACTTCGTGGCCACAACCATCATAGTGGTTTTCTTCACTGTGATGTTCCAGGTAAAGTATTTACTAGAGATATTTTAATACTAGAGATATTTTAATACTAGAGATATTTTAATACTAGAGATATTTTAATACTAGAGATATTTTTTTAATACTAGAGATATTTGATACCAGAGATATTTTAATACTAGAGATATTGTAATACATATTTTATACTAGAGATATTTTAATACTAGAGATATTTTAATACTAGAGATATTTGATACCAGAGATATTTTAATACTAGAGATATTGTAATACATATTTTATACTAGAGATATTTTAATACTAGAGATATTGTAATACATATTTTATACTAGAGATATTTTAATACATATTTTATTCTAGAGATATTTAATACCAGAGATATTTTAATACTAGAGATATTGTAATACATATTTTATACTAGAGATATTTTAATACATATTTTATACTAGAGATATTTTAATACTAGAGATATTTTAATACTAGATATATTTAATACTAGAGATATTTTAATACATATTTTATACTATAAATATTTTAATACTAGATATAATTTAATACTAGAGATATTTTAATACTAGAGATATTTAATACCAGAGATATTTTATACTAGATATATTTTAATACTAGAGATATTTTAATACTAGATATATTTTATACTAGAGATATTTTATTAAATATTTTAATACTATACGTATTTTAATATCAGAGATATTTTAATACTAGAGCTATTTTTATACTAGAGATATTTTAAGAGCTATTTTTATACTAGAGATATTTTAATACTAGATATATTTTAATATATATTTTAATACTAGACATATTTTAATACTAGAGATATTTGATACCAGAGATATTTTAATACTAGAGATATTTTAATACATATTTTATACTAGAGATATTTTAATACTAGATATATTTTAATACTAGATATATTTTAATACTAGAGATATTTTAATAGATATCTAGAGATATTTTAATACTAGATATTTTAATACTATATTTTAATACTAGAGATATTTTAATACTAGAGATATTTTAATAGATATTTTAATACTAGAGATATTTTAATAGATATTTTATACTAGATATATTTTAATAGATATTTTATACTAGATATATTTTAATACTAGATTTTTTAATAGATATTTTAATACTAGAGATATTTTAATATATTTTAATACTAGACATATTTTAATACTAGATATATTTTAATACTAGATATATTTTATATTTTAATACTAGATATATTTTATACTAGAGATATTTTTATACTAGAGATATTTCATTAAATATTTTAATACTAGAGATATTTTAATACTAGATATATTTTATACTAGAGATATTTTAATACTAGATATATTTTATACTAGAGATATTTTTATACTAGAGATATTTCATTAAATATTTTAATACTAGAGATATTTTAATAGATATTTTAATACTAGATATATTTAGTACTCACTCTACAGAAACAGGAGATAGACTAGTGTCCTGTCCAGAGGGAGTACCTACTCTACAGAAACAGGAGATAGACTAGTGTCCTGTCCAGGGGAGTACTCACTCTACAGAAACAGGAGATAGACTAGTGTCCTGTCCAGAGGAGTACTCACTCTACAGAAACAGGAGATAGACTAGTGTCCTGTCCAGAGGGAGTACCTACTCTACAGAAACAGGAGATAGACTAGTGTCCTGTCCAGAGGAGTACCTACTCTACAGAAACAGGAGATAGACTAGTGTCCTGTCCAGAGGAGTACTCACTCTACAGAAACAGGGGATAGACTAGTGTCCTGTCCAGGGGAGTACTCACTCTACAGAAACAGGAGATAGACTAGTGTCCTGTCCAGAGGGAGTACCTACTCTACAGAAACAGGAGATAGACTAGTGTCCTGTCCAGAGGAGTACCTACTCTACAGAAACAGGAGATAGACTAGTGTCCTGTCCAGAGGGAGTACTACTCTACAGAAACAGGAGATAGACTAGTGTCCTGTCCAGAGGGAGTACCTACTCTACAGAAACAGGGGATAGACTAGTGTCCTGTCCAGGGGAGTACTCACTCTACAGAAACAGGAGATAGACTAGTGTCCTGTCCAGAGGGAGTACCTACTCTACAGAAACAGGAGATAGACTAGTGTCCTGTCCAGAGGGTGTACCTACTCTACAGAAACAGGAGATAGACTAGTGTCCTGTCCAGAGGGAGTACCTACTCTACAGAAACAGGAGATAGACTAGTGTCCTGTCCAGTGAACTGCCTACGCTACAGAAACAGGAGATAGACTAGTGTCCTGTCCAGAGGGAGTACCTACTCTACAGAAACAGGATATAGACTAGTGTCCTGTCCAGAGGTCACTCTGGCTGATTTATGGATTATACACACGTAGATGATGTGTGGTAGTGGATACTGTGTGATAGTGGATAATGGGTGATAGTGGATAATGTGTGATAGTGAATTATACACTAGTCGATGATGTGTGATAGTGGATAATGTGTAATAGTGGATGATGTGGGATAGTGGATGATGTGGGATAGTGGATGATGTGTGATAGTGGATGATGTGTGATAGTGGATGATGTGTGTTAGTGGATCATGTGATTAGTGGATAATGTGTGATAGTGGATGATGTTAGTGGATCATGTGATTAGTGGATAATGTGTGATAGTGGATGATGTGTGATAGTGGATAATGTGATTAGTGGATGATGTGTGATTAGTGGATGATGTGTGATAGTGGATCATGTGATTAGTGGATGATGTGTGATTAGTGGATAATGTGTGATAGTGGATAATGTGATTGGATGATATGTGATAGTGGATGTGTGATAGTGGATGATGTGTGTTAGTGGATAATGTGCGGTAGTGGATAATGTGTGGTAGTGGATAATGTGCGGTAGTGGATGATGTGTTAGTGGTAGTGGATCATGTGCGGTAGTGGATGATGTGTGATAGTGGATGATGTGTGGTAGTGGATAATGTGCGGTAGTGGATCATGTGTGATAGTGGATGATGTGTGATAGTGGATGATGTGTGTTAGTGGATAATGTGTGGTAGTGGATAATGTGTGGTAGTGGATAATGTGCGGTAGTGGATAATGTGTGATAGTGGATGATGTGTGATAGTGGATAATGTGTGGTAGTGGATAATGTGCGGTAGTGGATAATGTGTGATAGTGGATGATGTGTGATAGTGGATAATGTGTGGTAGTGGATAATGTGTGGTAGTGGATAATGTGCGGTAGTGGATAATGTGTGATAGTGGATGATGTGGTAGTGGATAATGTGTGATAGTGGATGATGTGTGATAGTGGATGATGTGTGATAGTGGATAATGTGTGATAGTGGATGATATGTGATTGTGGATGATATGTGATTGTGGATGATGTGTGGTAGTGGATGATGTGTGATAGTGGATAATGTGTGATAGTGGATGATGTGTGGTAGTGGATGATGTGTGATAGTGGATGATGTGTGGTAGTGGATAATGTTTGGTAGTGGATAATGTGAGCGAACAGAGAGCAGGTGTATCCAATATGGCACCCTATTCCCTATATAGTGCATTACTTTTGGCCATGTCCAAAAGTAATATTAACTGAAGTCTGGTCACTGACTAGTCTATTATAATATTAACTGAAGTCTGGACACTGACTGTAGTCTATTATCATATCTGGACACTGAAGTCTGGACACTGACTGTAGTCTATTATAATATTAACTGAAGTCTGGACACTGACTGTAGTCTATTATAATATTAACTGAAGTCTGGACACTGACTGTAGTCTATTATAATATTAACTGAAGTCTGGACTGACTGTAGTCTATTATAATATTAACTGAAGTCTGGACATGACTCTATCTATAATATTAACTGAAGTCTGGACACTGACTGTAGTCTATTATAATATTGACTGAAGTCTGGACACTGACTGTAGTCTATTATCATATTGACTGAAGTCTGGACACTGACTGTAGTCTATTATCATATTGACTGAAGTCTGGACACTGACTGTAGTCTATTATCATATTAACTGAAGTCTGGACACTGACTGTAGTCTATTATCATATTAACTGCAGTCTGGACACTGACTGTAGGTCTCATGTAGTCTATTATAATATTAACTGAAGTCTGGACACTGACTGTAGTCTATTATAATATTAACTGAAGTCTGGACACTGACTGTAGTCTATTATAATATTAACTGAAGTCTGGACACTGACTGTAGTCTATTATAATAGTAACTGAAGTCTGGACTGACTGACTGTAGTCTATTATAATATTAACTGAAGTCTGGACACTGACTGTAGTCTATTATAATATTCACTGAAGTCTGGACACTGACTATAGTCTATTGTAATATTCACTGAAGTCTGGACACTGACTGTAGTCTATTATAATATTAACTGAAGTCTGGACACTGACTGTAGTCTATTATCATATTGACTGAAGTCTGGACACTGACTGTAGTCTATTATAATATTAACTGAAGTCTGGACACTGACTGTAGTCTATTATCATATTAACTGAAGTCTGGACACTGACTGTAGGTCTCTATTATCATATTAACTGAAGTCTGGACACTGACTGTAGTCTATTATAATATTAACTGAAGTCTGGACACTGACTGTAGTCTATTATAATATTATCTGAAGTCTGGACACTGACTGTAGGACTCATGTAGATTACTGTAATATGAACTCCTGCAGAACTAGGTGTTCCGTGCATTAAAATGATAGACCAAAAGTTCATTTTATCTCGGGAACCAGAATGGAGAAATACAATGTATTTCTTTCAGCATGATGGATCATTTTCACAGCTTTCCATTTTCTTTTAATCCGGTCAAACGGAAATCTCCCTGGTCCACAAATGTTCTCGCTCCGTGTGAGAGAGAACCAGAAATGGAAGAGAGAACTTTACCCGATGTCAGCTAGATTGTCCATGATGCGTTGATCGTTCTATTGATTTATGACATCATTCTGCCGATCAGGGTTTTATCGGCGTTCCGGAGGAACGTCAGCTTAACGGCAGAAGAGGAGCTGCACGTATCTAATTATAGACACGTTGACTAACAAACAGCCTTCTAACAAAATGACAGAAATGATAAGCAGAAACATGAGACGTAGCAGCTATTCCCTCACCCTCCCTGTCGTTCAGCCGCCCCTGAACAACGCGCCCAGGTAGCTTACATTAGCCTGTCAGCCAATCAGATGAAAACATCATGACCGGTTGTGTTAATACATTTTAAAAATGAAACGACTGATCTTCACTATCATGCCCATATAAATCCTTATTCAATTAAAAGGGATTCTATACTGTACGTAATTCTATGATTAGACCTATGATCATATATAGAGAGGTCCCCATACCGGGAAGACATGACATCTACTCTCACCCCTTTGTGGAATGTGTGCAGGCTTTTTGTTCCAGCTAATACATCAAACCCAGTCAGTGCTTGTTTTTCTGTTGACTCAACAGGCTTGGAGAGATCTGAGCCCCCAGGCTGACCTTGCTCTGCCTGATCCACACACTGTCTATCAGTGCTTGTTTTTCTGTTGACTCAACAGGCTTGGAGAGATCTGAGCCCCCAGGCTGACCTTCATCTGCCTGATCCAACACACTGATCTGAGCCCCCAGGCTGACCTTGCTCTGCCTGATCCAACACACTGATCTGAGCCCCCAGGCTGACCTTGCTCTGCCTGATCCAACACACTGATCTGAGCCCCCAGGCTGACCTTGCTCTGCCTGATCCAACACACTGATCTGAGCCCCTAGGCTGACCTTCATCTGCCTGATCCAACACACTGATCTGAGCCCCCAGGCTGACCTTGCTCTGCCTGATCCAACACACTGATCTGAGCCCCTAGGCTGACCTTCATCTGCCTGATCCAACACACTGATCTGAGCCCCCAGGCTGACCTTGCTCTGCCTGATCCAACACACTGATCTGAGCCCCCAGGCTGACCTTGCTCTGCCTGATCCAACACACTGATCTGAGCCCCCAGGCTGACCTTGCTCTGCCTGATCCAACACACTGTCTATCTAGTGCTTGTTGTCCGACATTGATAATCATATTGACATGCAGAATCAAGATGTGATTTATCTGTGTATTGATCCAGTGATGTCAGAACATGGGGAGGGGCCTGGTGTGTTCCTCTACACACTCAGTGTTTATGGGGAGGGGCCTGGTGTGTTCCTGTCCACACTCAGTGTTTATGGGGATTGGCCTGGTGTGTTCCTGTACACACTCAGTGTTTATGGGGAGGGGCCTGGTGTGTTCCTGTATACACTCAGTGTTTATGGGGAGGGGCCTGGTGTGTTCCTCTACACACTCAGTGTTTATGGGGAGGGGCCTGGTGTGTTCCTGTCCACACTCAATGTTTATGGGGAGGGGCCTGGTGTGTTCCTGTCCACACTCAGTGTTTATGGGGAGGGGCCTGGTGTGTTCCTGTCCACACTCAATGTTTATGGGGAGGGGCCTGGTGTGTTCCTGTATACACTCAGTGTTTATGGGGAGGGGCCTGGTGTGTTCCTGTCCACACTCAGTGTTTATGGGGAGGGGCCTGATGTGTTCCTGTCCACACTCAGTGTTTATGGGGAGGGGCCTGATGTGTTCCTGTATACACTCAGTGTTTATGGGGAGGGGCCTGTGTGTTCCTCTACACACTCAGTGTTTATGGGGAGGGGCCTGGTGTGTTCCTACACACTCAGTGTTTATGGGGAGGGGCCTGGTGTGTTCCTGTCCACACTCAGTGTTTATGGGGAGGGGCCTGATGTGTTCCTGTCCACACTCAGTGTTTATGGGGAGGGGCCTGGTGTGTTCCTGTCCACACTCAGTGTTTATGGGGAGGGGCCTGGTGTGTTCCTGTCCACACTCAGTGTTTATGGGGAGGGGTCTGGTGTGTTCCTGTCCACACTCAGTGTTTATCCCTGTGGCGCCATGAGCTGAGTGTGAATGGGAGGGATTTACATTACTAATCTCCTGTAACTCCTTCTTTGCTTCTTCCCTCTCTCCCTCTTTCACCCCCCTCTCTCTCCCTCATTCACCCCCCCCTCTTTCCCCCCTCTCTCTCTCTGCCTCATTCACCCCCTCCTCTTTCACCCCCTCCTCTCTATCTCTCCCTCATTCACCCCCTCCTCTTTCACCCCCCCCTCTCTATCTCTCCCTCATTCACCCCCTCCTCTTTCACCCACCCCCCTCTCTCTCTCTCCCTCATTCACCCCCTCTCTCTCTCCCTCATTCACCCCCCTCTTTCACCCCATCTCTCTCTGTCTCTCTCTCTGTCTCTCTCTCTCTCCCTCATTCACCCCCTCTCTCTCTCCCTCATTCACCCCTCCTCTTTCACCCCCTCTCTCTCTCCCTCATTCACCCCCTCCTCTTTCACCCCCCTCTCTCTCTCTCTCTCCCTCATTCACCCCCTCCTCTTTCACCCCCCCTCTCTCTCCCTCATTCACCCCCTCCTCTTTCACCCCCCTCTCTCTCCCTCATTCACCCCCTCCTCTTTCACCCCCTCTCTCTCTCCCTCATTCACCCCCTCCTCTTTCACCCCCTCTCTCTCTCTCCCTCATTCACCCCCTCCTCTTTCACCCCCCCCTCTCTTTCCCTCACCCCCTCCTCTTTCACCCCCTCTTTCTCTCCCTCATTCACCCCCTCCTCTTTCACTCTCTCTCTCCCTCATTCCCCCTCCTCTTTCACCCCCCTCTCTCTCTCCCTCATTCAACCCCTCCTCTTTCACCCCCTCTCTCTCTCTCCCTCATTCACCCCCTCCTCTTTCACCCCCCTCTCTTTCTCCTCCCTCATTCACCCCCCTCTTTCACCCCCTCGCTCTCTCTCCCTCATTCACCCCCTCCTCTTTCACCCCCCCTCGCTCTCTCTCCCTCATTCACCCCCTCCTCTTTCACCCCCTCGCTCTCTCTCCCTCATTCACCCCCTCCTCTTTCACCCCCTCTCTCTCTCTCCCTCATTCACCCCCTCCTCTTTCACCCCCTCTTTCTCTCCCTCATTCACCCCCTCCTCTTTCACCCCCTCCTCTTTCACCCCCTCTCTCTCTCGCCCTCATTCACCCCCTTTCATCCTCCCCCTCTCTCTCTCTCTGTCTTTCTCTGTCTCTGTCTCTCTCTCTTTCTCTCTGTCTCTCTCTCTGTCTCTCTCGCTCTGTCTCTCTCTCTCTCTCTTCCAGGGTCTGACCATCAAGCCTCTAGTGAACTGGCTCAAAGTACCTCGTGCCACCAACCGCAAGCCCACCATCAACGAGGAGATACACGAGCGTGTGAGCAATTCAGTTTAATTTCATCATATGAATGTAGTTCGATTGAAATCAACTTAAATTGAGTTCATTTCAGTTCGATCTATGTTTCTGTCTTCGTCACTGACGACTCAACTACGTCAAGCTCATCCTTAAAGAGCGGTGTGTCACATGACCACTCAGTCACTGTCACGTCACAGGAAGAGCCGCTACGGCCTCGAAACTGAACGGAGACAGACTGACAGGGAGGACTCACAGATAGAGCTGCAGCACCTCAACTAACAAACACACACACACACACACACACACACACACACACACACACACACACACACACACACACACACCGACTCTCTTCTATAACACTGTGACAGATATGGGCCGATTCTCTCCATCCATTTAGGCTGGCTATCAGGCTGGCTATCAGGCTGGCTATCAGGTTGGCTATCAGGCTGGCTATCAGGCTGGCTATCAGGCTGGCTATCAGGCTGGCTATCAGGTTGGCTATCAGGTTGGCTATCAGGTTGGCTATCAGGCTGGCTATCAGGCTGGCTATCAGGTTGGCTATCAGGTTGGCTATCAGGCTGGCTATCAGGCTGGCTATCAGGCTGGCTATCAGGTTGGCTATCAGGTTGGCTATCAGGTTGGCTATCAGGCTGGCTATCAGGCTGGCTATTGGTTGGCTATTACCTATATTGCCCTGATAACTCTACGATGCAGAGAGAATAAATAATACCTTGGCATTACCCTGGACCTTCATCAGGTATCATCTCATTACCCTGGACCTTCATCAGGTATCATATCATTACCCTGGACCTTCATCAGGTATCATATCGTTAACCTGGACCTTCATCAGGTTTCATATCGTTACCCTGGACCTTCATTGGGTATCATATCGTTACCCTGGACCTTCATCAGGTATCATATCGTTACCCTGGACCTTCATCAGGTTTCATATCGTTACCCTGGACCTTCATCGGGTATCATATCGTTACCCTGGACCTTCATCAGGTATCATATCGTTACCCTGGACCTTCATCAGGTATCATATCGTTACCCTGGACCTTCATCGGGTATCATATCATTACCCTGGACCTTCATCAGGTATCATCTCATTACCCTGGACCTTCATCAGGTATCATCTCATTATCCTGGACCTTCATCAGGTATCATATCATTACCCTGGACCTTCATCAGGTATCATATCATTACCCTGGACCTTCATCAGGTGTGGTATCATATCATTACCCTGGACCTTCATCAGGGGTGGTATCATATCGTTACCCTGGACCTTCATCAGGTATCATATCATTACCCTGGACCATCAGGTATCATATCATTACCCTGGACCTTCATCAGGTATCATATCATTACCCTGGACTTTCATCAGGCATCATATCATTACCCAGGACCTTCATCAGGTGTGGTATCATATCATTACCCTGGACCTTCATCAGGTATCATATAGTTACCCTGGACCTTCATCAGGTGTGGTATCATATCGTTACCCTGGACCTTCATCAGGGGTGGTATCATATCGTTACCCTGGACCTTCATCAGGTATCATATAGTTACCCTGGACCTTCATCAGGTATCATATCATCACCCTGGACCTTCATCAGATATCATATCATTACCCTGGACCTTCATCAGGTATCGTATCATTACCCTGGACCTTCATCAGGTGTGGTATCATATCATTACCCTGGACCTTCATCAGGGGTGGTATCATATCATTACCCTGGACCATCAGGTATCATATCATTACCCTGGACTTTCATCAGGCATCATATCATTACCCAGGACCTTCATCAGGTGTGGTATCATATCATTACCCTGGACCTTCATCAGGTATCATATAGTTACCCTGGACCTTCATCAGGTGTGGTATCATATCGTTACCCTGGACCTTCATCAGGTGTGGTATCATATCATTACCCTGGACCTTCATCAGGGGTGGTATCATATCATTACCCTGGACCATCAGGTATCATATCATTACCCTGGACTTTCATCAGGCATCATATCATTACCCAGGACCTTCATCAGGTGTGGTATCATATCATTACCCTGGACCTTCATCAGGTATCATATAGTTACCCTGGACCTTCATCAGGTGTGGTATCATATCGTTACCCTGGACCTTCATCAGGTGTGGTATCATATCATTACCCTGGACCTTCATCAGGGGTGGTATCATATCATTACCCTGGACCTTCATCAGGTATCATATCATTACCCTGGACCTTCATCAGGTGTGGTGTCATCATTACCCTGGACCTTCATCAGGTGTCATATCATTACCCTGGACTTTCATCAGGTATCATATCATTACCCTGGACCTTCATCAGGTATCATCCCATTACCCTGGACCTTCATCAGGTATCATCTCATTACCCTGGACCTTCATCAGGTATCATCTCATTACCCTGGACCTTCATCAGGTATCATATCATTACCCTGGACCTTCATCAGGTATCATATCGTTACCCTGGACCTTCATCAGGTTTCATATCGTTACCCTGGACCTCCATTAGGTATCATATCGTTACCCTGGATCTTCATCAGGTATCATATCGTTACCCTGGACCTTCATCAGGGGTGGTATCATATCATTACCCTGGACCTTCATCAGGTATCATATCGTTACCCTGGACCTTCATCAGGTATCATATCGTTACCGTGGACCTTCATCAGGTTTCATACCATTACCCTGTACCTTCATCAGGTATCATATCATTACCCTGGACCTTCATCAGGTATCATCCCATTACCCTGGACCTTCATCAGGTATCATATCATTACCCTGGATCTTCATCAGGTATCATATCATTACCCTGGACCTTCATCCGGTATCATATCATTACCCTGGACCTTCATCAGGTATCATATCGTTACCCTGGACCTTCATCAGGTATCATATCATTACCCTGGACCTTCATCAGGTATCATATCATTACCCTGGACCTTCATCCGGTATCATATCATTACCCTGGATCTTCATCAGGTATCATATCATTACCCTGGACCTTCATCAGGTATCATATCGTTACCGTGGACCTTCATCAGGTATCATATCGTTACCGTGGACCTTCATCAGGTTTCATACCATTACCCTGTACCTTCATCAGGTTTCATATCGTTACCCTGGACCTTCATCAGGTTTCATACCATTACCCTGTACCTTCATCAGGTTTCATATCGTTACCGTGGACCTTCATCAGGTATCATATCGTTACCGTGGACCTTCATCAGGTATCATATCGTTACCCTGGACCTTCATCAGGTATCATATCATTACCCTGGACCTTCATCAGGTATCATATCATTACCCTGGACCTTCATCCGGTGTGGTATCATATCATTACCCTGGACCTTCATCAGGTATCATAACGTTACCCTGGACCTTCATCAGGGGTGTTATCATATCGTTTCCCTGGACCTTCATCAGGTGTCATATCATTACCTGGATCTTCATCAGGTATCATTTTGTTACCCTGGACCTTCATCAGGGGTGTTATCATATCGTTTCCCTGGACCTTCATCAGGTATCATATCATTACCCTGGATCTTCATCAGGTATCATTTTGTTACCCTGGACCTTCATCAGGTATCATATCGTTACCGTGGACCTTCATCAGATATCATATCGTTACCGTGGGCCTTCATCAGGTTTCATACCATTACCCTGTACCTTCATCAGGTATCATATCATTACCCTGGACCTTCATCAGGTATCATCCCATTACCCTGGACCTTCATCAGGTATCATATCATTACCCTGGACCTTCATCAGGTATCATATCGTTACCCTGGACCTTCATCAGGTATCATATCATTACCCTGGATCTTCATCAGGTATCATATCATTACCCTGGATCTTCATCAGGTATCATATCATTACCCTGGACCTTCATCAGGTATCATATCGTTACCGTGGACCTTCATCAGGTATCATATCGTTACCGTGGACCTTCATCAGGTTTCATACCATTACCCTGTACCTTCATCAGGTTTCATATCGTTACCCTGGACCTTCATCAGGTTTCATACCATTACCCTGTACCTTCATCAGGTTTCATATCGTTACCGTGGACCTTCATCAGGTATCATATCGTTACCGTGGACCTTCATCAGGTATCATATCGTTACCGTGGACCTTCATCAGGTATCATATCGTTACCCTGGACCTTCATCAGGTATCATATCATTACCCTGGACCTTCATCAGGTATCATCTCATTACCCTGGACCTTCATCCGGTGTGGTATCATATCATTACCCTGGACCTTCATCAGGTATCATATCGTTACCCTGGACCTTCATCAGGGTGTTATCATATCGTTTCCCTGGACCTTCATCAGGTATCATATCATTACCCTGGATCTTCATCAGGTATCATTTTGTTACCCTGGACCTTCATCAGGGGTGGTATCATATCATTTCCCTGGACCTTCATCAGGTTTCATATCGTTACCCCAGACCTTCATCAGGTATCATATCATTACCCTGGACCTTCATCAGGTATCATAGCATTACCATGGACCTTCATCAGGTATCATATCATTACCCTGGACTTTCATCAGGTATCATATCATTACCTGACTGAATAACCTCTGTTAACTGTATACGGTCTCTCCCCAGGTCTCTGACCAGACTGTATACGGTCTCTCCCCAGGCCTTTGACCTGACTGTGTACGGTCTCTACCCAGGTCTCTGACCTGACTGAGTACGGTCTCTCCCCAGGCCTTTGACCTTTGACCAGACTGTATACGGTCTCTCCCCAGGCCTTTGACCTGACTGTGTACGGTCTCTCCCCAGGTCTCTGACCTGACTGTGTACGGTCTCTCCCCAGGTCTCTGACCTGACTGTGTACGGTCTCTCCCCAGGCCTTTGACCTTTGACCTGACTGTATACGGTCTCTCCCCAGGCCTTTGACCTGACTGTGTACGGTCTCTCCCCAGGTCTCTGACCTGACTGTGTACGGTCTCTCCCCAGGTCTCTGGCCTGACTGTATAAACTCTGTTATCCCAGACTGTGTACGGCCTCTCCCCAGGCCTTTGACCTGACTGTGTACGGTCTCTACCCAGGTCTCTGACCTGACTGAGTACGGTCTCTCCCCAGGCCTTTGACCTTTGACCTGACTGTGTATGGTCTCTCCCCAGGCCTTTGACCTTTGACCTGACTGTATACGGTCTCTCCCCGGGCCTTTGACCTTTGACCTGACTGTGTACGGTCTCTCCACAGACCTTTGACCTGACTGTGTACGGTCTCTCCCCAGGCCTTTGACCTGACTGTGCACGGTCTCTCCCCAGGCCTTTGACCTTTGACCTGACTGTGTATGGTCTCTCCCAGGCCTTTGACCTTTGACCTGACTGTGTACGGTCTCTCCCCAGGCCTTTGACCTGACTGTGTACGGTCTCTCCCCAGGCCTTTGACCTTTGACCTGACTGTGTACGGTCTCTCCCCAGGCCTTTGACCTGACTGTGTACGGTCTCTCCCCAGGCCTTTGACCTTTGACCTGACTGTGTACGGTCTCTCCCCAGGCCTTTGACCTTTGACCTGACTGTGTACAGTCTCTCCCTAGGCCTTTGACCTTTGACCTGACTGTGTACGGTCTCTCCCCAGTCCTTTGACCTTTGAGCTGACTGTGTACGGTCTCTCCCCAGGCCTTTGACCTTTGAGCTGACTGTGTACGGTCTCTCCCCAGGCCTTTGACCTTTGACCTGACTGTGTATGGTCTCTCCCCAGGCCTTTGACCTGACTGTGTACGGTCTCTCCCCAGGCCTTTGACCTTTGAGCTGACTGTGTACGGTCTCTCCCCAGGCCTTTGACCTTTGAGCTGACTGTGTACGGTCTCTCCCCAGGCCTTTGACCTTTGACCTGACTGTGTACGGTCTCTCCCCAGGCCTTTGACCTGACTGTGTACAGTCTCTCCCCAGGCCTTTGACCTTTGACCTGACTGTGTACGGTCTCTCCCCAGGCATTTGACCTTTGACCTGACTGTGCACGGTCTCTCCCCAGGCCTTTGACCATTGTCTGACTGTGTACGGTCTCTCCCCAGGCCTTTGACCTGACTGTGTACGGTCTCTCCCCAGGCCTTTGACCTGACTGTGTACGGTCTCTCCCAGGCTTTTGACCATTGTCTGACTGCAGTGGAAGACATCGCTGGACTCAACGGTTACCACCACTGGAGAGACAAGTCAGTAGATATCATTTATTATTATTGGACATTATCACGGGGACAAGTCAGTAGCCCTTAGCTCTGCAGGCCATGTTTCAACTGAAATATCATTTATTATAATTGGACATTATCATGGGGACAAGTCAGTAGCCCTTAGCTGTGCAGGCCATGTTTCAACTGAAATATCATTTTTTATTATTGGACATTATCATGGGGACAAGTCAGTAGCCCTTAGCTCTGCAGGCCATGTTTCAACTGAAATATCATTTATTATAATTGGACATTATCATGGGGACAAGTCAGTAGCCCTTAGCTCTGCAGGCCATGTTTCAACTGAAATATCATTTATTATAATTGGACATTATCATGGGGACAAGTCAGTAGCCCTTAGCTCTGCAGGCCATGTTTCAACTGAAATATCATTTATTATAATTGGACATTATCATGGGGACAAGTCAGTAGCCCTTAGCTCTGCAGGCCATGTTTCAACTGAAATATCATTTATTATAATTGGACATTATCATGGGGACAAGTCAGTAGCCCTTAGCTCTGCAGGCCATGTTTCAACTGAAATATCATTTATTATTATTGGACATTATCATGGGGACAAGTCAGTAGCCCTTAGCTCTGCAGGCCATGTTTCAACTGAAATATCATTTATTATAATTGGACATTATCATGGGGACAAGTCAGTAGCCCTTAGCTCTGCAGGCCATGTTTCAACTGAAATATCATTTTTTATTATTGGACATTATCATGGACTCTAAAGGGTCAATCCTAACTTTCACTTCAGTTATATATTCACTAATGATGACTTAAGTGGGAAGGTTAGGAGTTTTCCCTTCTAAAACATACGTGTAACATATACTGATATACATTAATAACCTTTCCCTCTGTGGGCGTCTACATTCAGGTGGGAGCAGTTTGACAAGAACTACCTGAGCAAGCTGCTGCTGCGGAAGTCTGTGTACCGGAAGAGCGAGCTGTGGGAGGTCTATCAGAAAATCAATATTAGAGATGCCATCAGTGTTATAGACCAGGTATGAAGGAGGGAGGGAGGGAGGGAGCTGTGGGAGGTCTATCAGAAAATCAATATTAGAGATGCCATCAGTGTTATGGGGAGGGAGGGAGGGAGGGAGGGAGGGAGGGAGGGAGGGAGGGAGGGAGGGAGGGAGGGAGGGAGCCGTGGGAGGTCTATCAGAAA
This sequence comes from Oncorhynchus tshawytscha, assembly GCF_018296145.1. Taxonomy (NCBI): domain Eukaryota; kingdom Metazoa; phylum Chordata; class Actinopteri; order Salmoniformes; family Salmonidae; genus Oncorhynchus; species Oncorhynchus tshawytscha. The sequence continues at coordinate 19,789 of NW_024609531.1, forward strand.
ATCAATATTAGAGATGCCATCAGTGTTATAGACCAGGTATGAAGGAGGGAGGGAGGGAGGGAGCTGTGGGAGGTCTATCAGAAAATCAATATTAGAGATGCCATCAGTGTTATAGACCAGGTATGAAGGAGGGAGGGAGGGAGGGAGCTGTGGGAGGTCTATCAGAAAATCAATATTAGAGATGCCATCAGTGTTATGGGGAGGGAGGGAGGGAGGGAGGGAGGGAGGGAGGGAGGGAGGGAGGGAGGGAGGGAGGGAGGGAGGGAGCCGTGGGAGGTCTATCAGAAAATCAATATTAGTGAGAGGGAGGGAGGGAGGGAGCTGTGGGAGGTCTATCAGAAAATCAATATTAGAGATGCCATCAGTGTTGGAGGGAGGGAGGGAGGGAGGGAGGGAGCCGTGGGAGGTCTATCAGAAAATCAATATTAGTGAGAGGGAGGGAGGGGAGGGAGCTGTGGGAGGTCTATCAGAAAATCAATATTAGAGATGCCATCAGTGTTGGAGGGAGGGAGGAGGGAGGGAATGGGTGGCTCAGAGACACAACTGTTGCCATGATTTTGTCCGGTGCACAGTTGTGTTGTAAATGTCAACTACGACCACTAGATGGCACTACTCCTCAACTCACGGCAGCATGGCAGTGATGCACCAACAATGAACACCTGAATGTGTAAGTTTCCCAAAGTAGAGAGAGAGAAAGAGAGAGAAAGAGAGAGAAAGAGAGAGAATAGAGAGAGAATAGAGAGAGAATAGAGAGAATAGAGAGAGAATAGAGAGAGAATAGAGAGAGAATAGAGAGAGAATAGAGAGAGAATAGAGAGAGAGAATAGAGAGAGAGAATAGAGAGAGAGAATAGAGAGAGAATAGAGAGAGAATAGAGAGAGAATAGAGAGAGATATATATATAGAGAGAGAATAGAGAGAGAATAGAGAAAGATATATATATAGAGAGAGAGAATAGAGAGAGAATAGAGAGAGAATAGAGAGAATAGAGAGAATAGAGAAAGATATATATATATATATATATATAGAGAGAGAGAGAATAGAGAAAGATATATATATAGAGAGAGAATAGAGAAAGATATATATATAGAGAGAGAGAATAGAGAAAGATATATATATATAGAGAGAGAATAGAGAGAGAATAGAGAGAGAATAGAGAGAATAGAGAGAGAATAGAGAGAGAATAGAGAGAGAATAGAGAGAGATATATATATATATAGAGAGAGAAGAGAATAGAGAAGATATATATATAGAGAGAGAATAGAGAAAGATATATATATATAGAGAGAGAATAGAGAGAGAAGAGAGAGAATAGAGAGAGAATAGAGAGAGAATAGAGAGAGAATAGAGAGAGAATAGAGAGAGATATATATATATATAGAGAGAGAGAGAATAGAAAGATATATATATATATAGAGAGAGAGAATAGAGAGAGAATATAGAGAGAATAGAGAGAGAATAGAGAGAGAATAGAGAGAGAATAGAGAAAGATATAGAATATATAGAGAATAGAGAGAATAGAGAGAGATATATATAGAATAGAGAGAGAGAGAATATATATAGAGAGATATATATATATATATATAGAGAGAGAATAGAGAAAGATATATATATATATATAGAGAGAGAGAATAGAGAGAGATATATATATATATAGAGAGAGAGAGAATAGAAAGATATATATATAGAGAGAGAGAGAATAGAGAGAGATATATATATATATATAGAGAGAGAATAGAGAAAGATATATATATATATAGAGAGAGAGAGAATAGAGATATATATATATATAGAGAGAGAGAGAGAATAGAAAGATATATATAGAGAGAGAGAGAGAGAATAGAGATATATATATATATATAGAGAGAGAATAGAGAAGAGATATATATATAGAGAGAGAGAATAGAGATATATATATATATAGAGAGAGAGAATAGAGAGAGATATATATATATATATAGAGAGAGAGAGAATAGAAAGATATATATATATATAGAGAGAGAGAGAGAATAGAGATATATATATATATATATAGAGAGAGAGAGAATAGAGAAAGATATATATATAGAGAGAGAGAATAGAGAGATATATATATATATATAGAGAGAGAGAATAGAGAGATATATATATATATATATATAGAGAGAGAGAATAGAGAGAGAGAATAGAGAGAGATATATATATATATAGAGAGAGAGAATAGAAAAAGAGATATATATAGAGAGAGAGAGAGAATAGAGAAAGATATATATATAGAGAGAGAGAATAGAGAAAGATATATATAGAGAGAGAGAGAGAATAGAAAGATATATATATAGAGAGAGAGAGAATAGAGAGAGAATAGAGAGAATAGAGAGAGAATAGAGAGAATAGAAAGATATATATATATATATAGAGAGAGAGAATAGAGAAAGATATATATATATATAGAGAAGAGAGAATAGAGAGATATATATATAGAGAGAGAGAGAGAGAATAGAGAAAGATATATATATATAGAGAGAGAGATAGAGAGATAATAGAGAGAGACAGAGAGAGAATAGAGAGAGAATAGAGAAAGATATATATAGAGAGAGAGAGAGAATAGAGAGATAGAGAGATAATAGAGAGAGAGACAGAGAGAGAGAATAGAGAGAGAGAGAATAGAGAGACAGAGAGAATAATTCATCTCTTTGTCTCCTCGGCTGACACCACCGCATAATCTGAGACCTGAGAGTCGCCACATCAAACATCCCATCTCTACTGGTGACATCACAGTGAGTGATGGGTTCTGATTGGTTCTGCATCCTACATGCCTCCTAAATACTGTAGTGCACTACTGTTGACTTGGGCCCATCGGGCTCTGTTTAGAAAGTGTCACGCTTCATAGGGTACCGTTAGGGACACAGGCTTAGTGGCGAAGGTGCATGACATCAGACCGCGTGACTGTGTGGGAAATAGATATGTGAGGTTTGGTATTTCGGGGGGAATTCTTTGTTAATATCACCACCATGGCGTTGGTAAGACAGGACAGGCCTACCCAATAGGCCTATCAGCTTACATAGCTGGAATGTTTCATAGGCGTGTGGTAGGTAGTCTTATCCTATAGGAGAGATGTCTCCAGTAGGTAGGTAGTCTTATCCTATACTCTGTAGGAGAGATGTTTCCAGTAGTTAGTTTGTTTGTTCGGTAGGTAGGTAGTCTTATCCTATACTCTGTAGGAGAGATGTTTCCAGTAGGTAGGTAGTCTTATCCTATACTCTGTAGGAGAGATGTCTCCAGTAGGTAGGTAGTCTTATCCTATACTCTATAGTAGAGATGTCTCCAGTAGGTAGGTAGTCTTATCCTATACTCTGTAGGAGAGATGTTTCCAGTAGTTTGTTAGTTTGTTTGTTCGGTAGGTAGGTAGTCTTATCCTATACTCTGTAGGAGAGATGTCTCCAGTAGGTAGGTAGTCTTATCCTATATTCTGTAGGAGAGATGTCTCCAGTAGGTAGGTAGTCTTAGCCTATACTCTGTAGGAGAGATGTTTCCAGTAGTTTGTTAGTTTGTTTGTTCGGTAGGTAGGTAGTCTTATCCTATACTCTGTAGGAGAGATGTCTCCAGTAGGTAGGTAGTCTTATCCTATACTCTGTAGGAGAGATGTCTCCAGTAGGTAGGTAGTCTTATCCTATACTCTGTAGGAGAGATGTCTCCAGTAGGTAGGTAGTCTTATCCTATACTCTGTAGGAGAGATGTCTCCAGTAGTTTGTTAGTTTGTTTGTTCGGTAGGTAGGTAGTCTTATCCTATACTCTGTAGGAGAGATGTCTCCAGTAGGTAGGTAGTCTTATCCTATACTCTGTAGGAGAGATGTTTCCAGTAGTTTGTTTGTTTGTTAGTTTGTTTGTTCGGTCGGTAGGTAGTCTTATCCTATACTCTGTAGGAGAGATGTCTCCAGTAGGTAGGTAGTCTTATCCTATACTCTGTAGGAGAGATGTCTCCAGTAGGTAGGTAGTCTTATCCTATACTCTGTAGGAGAGATGTCTCCAGTAGGTAGGTAGTCTTATCCTATACTCTGTAGGAGAGATGTCTCAGTAGTTTGTTTGTCTGTTTTGTTTGTTTGTTTGTTTGTTTTGTTTGTTTGTTTGTTTTGTTTGTTTGTTTGTTCGGTCAGTAGGTAGTCTTATCCTATACTCTGTAGGAGAGATGTCTCCAGTAGGTAGGTAGTCTTATCCTATACTCTGTAGGAGAGATGTCTCCAGTAGGTAGGTAGTCTTATCCTATACTCTGTAGGAGAGATGTCTCCAGTAGTTTGTTTGTCTGTTTTGTTTGTTTGTTTTGTTTGTTTGTTTGTTCGGTCAGTAGGTAGTATTGTCATATAGTCTGTAGGAGAGATGTCTATAGTATGAGGTGTTTAACTAACTCCACCCAGACTGTTTCCTAGGAGGTGTTTAACTCCACCCAGACTGTTTCCTAGGAGGTGTTTAACTAACTCCACCCAGACTGTTTCCTAGGAGGTGTTTAACTAACTCCACCCAGACTGTTTCCTAGGAGGTGTTTAACTAACTCCACCCAGACTGTCTCCTATGAGGTGTTTAACTCCACCCAGACTGTTTCCTAGGAGGTGTTTAACTAACTCCACCCAGACTGTTTCCTAGGAGGTGTTTAACTCCACCCAGACTGTTTCCTAGGAGGTGTTTAACTCCACCCAGACTGTTTCCTAGGAGGTGTTTAACTCCACCCAGACTGTTTCCTATGAGGTGTTTAACTCCACCCAGACTGTTTCCTAGGAGGTGTTTAACTAACTCCACCCAGACTGTCTCCTATGAGGTGTTTAACTCCACCCAGACTGTTTCCTAGGAGGTGTTTAACTCCACCCAGACTGTTTCCTAGGAGGTGTTTAACTCCACCCAGACTGTTTCCTAGGAGGTGTTTAACTAACTCCACCCAGACTGTTTCCTAGGAGGTGTTTAACTCCACCCAGACTGTTTCCTAGGAGGTGTTTAACTAACTCCACCCAGACTGTTTCCTAGGAGGTGTTTAACTCCTCCCAGACTGTTTCCTAGGAGGTGTTTAACTCCACCCAGACTGTTTCCTAGGAGGTGTTTAACTAACTCCTCCCAGACTGTTTCCTAGGAGGTGTTTAACTCTACCCAGACTGTTTCCTAGGAGGTGTTTAACTCCACCCAGACTGTTTTGTGACCCATTACATTTTGACTGTCCACTTTAGTCCAGACTCACCATTTTATAAAAC
>NW_024609531.1:30000-35000 GCF_018296145.1 Oncorhynchus tshawytscha
TGTGATGTGTATGCCGAGGAACTTAAAACTTGCTACCCTCTCCACTACTGTTCCATCGATGTGGATGGGGGTGTTCCCTCTGCTGTTTCCTGAAGTCCACAATCATCTCCTTAGTTTTGTTGACGTTGAGTGTGAGGTTATTTTCCTGACACCACACTCCGAGGGCCCTCACCTCCTCCCTGTAGGCCGTCTCGTCGTTGTTGGTAATCAAGCCTACCACTGTTGTGTCGTCCGCAAACTTGATGATTGAGTTGGAGGCGTGCATGGCCACGCAGTCGTGGGTGAACAGGGAGTACAGGAGAGGGCTCAGAACGCACCCTTGTGGGGCCGCAGTGTTGAGGATCAGCGGGGAGGAGATGTTGTTGCCTACCCTCACCACCTGGGGGCGGCCCGTCAGGAAGTCCAGTACCCAGTTGCACAGGGCGGGGTCGAGACCCAGGGTCTCGAGCTTGATGACGAGCTTGGAGGGTACTATGGTGTTGAATGCCGAGCTGTAGTCGATGAACAGCATTCTCACATAGGTATTCCTCTTGTCCAGATGGGTTAGGGCAGTGTGCAGTGTGGTTGAGATTGCATCGTCTGTGGACCTATTTGGGCGGTAAGCAAATTGGAGTGGGTCAAGGGTGTCAGGTAGGGTGGAGGTGATATGGTCCTTGACTAGTCTCTCAAAGCACTTCATGATGACGGATGTGAGTGCTACGGGGCGGTAGTCGTTTAGCTCAGTTACCTTAGCTTTCTTGGGAACAGGAACAATGGTGGCCCTCTTGAAGCATGTGGGAACAGCAGACTGGTATAGGGATTGATTGAATATGTCCGTAAACACACCGGCCAGCTGGTCTGCGCATGCTCTGAGGGCGCGGCTGGGGATGCCGTCTGGGCCTGCAGCCTTGCGAGGGTTAACACGTTTAAATGTCTTACTCACTTCGGCTGCAGTGAAGGAGAGACCGCATGTTTTCGTTGCAGGCCGTGTCAGTGGCACTGTATTGTCCTCAAAGCGGGCAAAAAGTTATTTAGTCTGCCTGGGAGCAAGACATCCTGGTCCGTGACTGGGCTGGGTTTCTTCCTGTAGTCCGTGATTGACTGTAGACCCTGCCACATGCCTCTTGTGTCTGAGCCGTTGAATTGAGATTCTATTTTGTCTCTGTACTGGCGCTTAGCTTGTTTGATAGCCTTGCGGAGGGAATAGCTGCACTGTTTGTATTCAGTCATGTTACCAGACACCTTGCCCTGATTAAAAGCAGTGGTTCGTGCCTTCAGTTTCACACGAATGCTGCCATCAATCCACGGTTTCTGGTTAGGGAATGTTTTAATCGTTGCTAGATCGTTGCCTGGTTTCCTGTGGGTCCTGCCTGGTTTCCTGTGGGTCCTGCCCGGTTTCCTGTGGGTCCTGCCTGGTTTCCTGTGGGTCCTGCCTGGTTTCCTGTGGGTCCTGCCTGTAATAGACATTCTAACGGGTGTTTTCTCTCCCTCCTACAGCGGAGAGGATCAGATGTTAAAGAACAGGACCTCAACGACAAACCTCGACGGAACGTCAGCTGGCAGGACAAAGGTGAGTCACTCCCTGAAACACACTGGAAATGAAGTCAGGCCTCAGTGATTTCAATATCATTCCTTCATAACCTGTGTTCCCAGTTCTCACTCGCTCAAACTATTTCTGTGGGTTCTGGAATCTAGGGCTACGTTCCAATATCCACACTAGTACATTATCTAGGATGCTCAGGCATGACATTGGTTCACACTAGGTAGTATGTAAGTGTGGACACTGGGACAGAGCATAGGAGTTGGTTATAAAAGATAGTTGCTTTGATCATTGATCATGATCGATATTGTTCATGTGTCTATGATGCCCCCAGAGCCTCTGAAGGTGCATTGTGGGTACTGTAGTGTTCATGTGTCTGTGATGCCCCCGCAGAGCCTCTGAAGGTGCATTGTGGGTACTGTAGAGTTCATGTGTCTGTGATGCCCTCTCAGATCCTGTGGTGGTGCATTGTGGGTACTGTAGTATTCAAATCAAATCAAATCAAATTTATTTATATAGCCCTTCGTACATCAGCTGATATCTCAAAGTGCTGTACAGAAACCCAGCCTAAAACCCCAAGCAGCAAGCAATGCAGGTGTAGAAGCACGGTGGCTAGGAAAAACTCCCTAGAAAGGCCAAAACATAGGAAGAAACCTAGAGAGGAACCGGGCTATGTGGGGTGGCCAGTCCTCTTCTGGCTGTGCCGGGTGGAGATTATAACAGAACATGGCCAAGATGTTCAAATGTTCATAAATAATAATAAGGCAGAACAGTTGAAACTGGAGCAGCAGCACGGTCAGGTGGACTGGGGACAGCAAGGAGTCATCATGTCAGGTAGTCCTGGGGCATGGTCCTAGGGCTCAGGTCCTCCGAGAGAGAGAAAGAAAGAGAGAATTAGAGAGAGCATATGTGGGGTGGCCAGTCCTCTTCTGGCTGTGCCGGGTGGAGATTTATAACAGAACATGGCCAAGATGTTCAAATGTTCATAAATGACCAGCATGGTCGAATAATAATAAGGCAGAACAGTTGAAACTGGAGCAGCAGCACGGCCAGGTGGACTGGGGACAGCAAGGAGTCATCATGTCAGGTAGTCCTGGGGCATGGTCCTAGGGCTCAGGTCCTCCGAGAGAGAGAGAGAGAGAGAGAGAGAGAGAGAGAGAAAGAGAGAATTAGAGAATGCACACTTAGATTCACACAGGACACCGAATAGGACAGGAGAGGTACTCCAGATATAACAAACTGACCCTAGCCCCCCGACACATTAACTACTGCAGCATAAATACTGGAGGCTGAGACAGGAGGTGTCAGGAGACATTGTGGCCCCATCCGAGGACACCCCCAGACAGGGCCAATCAGGAAGGATATAACCCCACCCACTTTGCCAAAGCACAGCCCCCACACCACTAGAGGGATATCTTCAACCACCAACTTACCATCCTGAGACAAGGCTGAGTATAGCCCACAAAGATCTCCGCCATGGCACAACCCAAGGGGGGGCGCCAACCCAGACAGGATGACCACATCAGTGAATCAACCCACTCAGGTGACGCACCCCTTCCAGGGACGGCATGAGAGAGCCCCAGTAAGCCAGTGACTCAGCCCCTGTAATAGGGTTAGAGGCAGAGAATCCCAGTGGGAAGAGGGGAACCGGCCAGGCAGAGACAGCAAGGGCGGTTCGTTGCTCCAGAGCCTTTCCGTTCACCTTCACACTCCTGGGCCAGACTACACTCAATCATATGACCACTGAAGAGATAAGTCTTCAGTAGGACTTAAAGGTTGAGACCGAGTTTGCGTCTCTGACATGAGATAGGTAGGAGCAAGCCCATGTAATGTTTTGTAGGTTAGCAGTAAAACCTTGAAATCAGCCCTTGCTTTGACAGGAAGCCAGTGTAGGGAGGCTAGCACTGGAGTAATATGATCAAATTTTTTGGTTCTAGTCAGGATTCTAGCAGCCGTATTTAGCACCAACTGAAGTTTATTTAGTGCTTTATCCGGGTAGCCGGAAAGTAGAGCATTGCAGTAGTCTAACCTAGAAGTAACAAAAGCATGGATGAATTTTTCTGCGTCATTTTTGGACAGAAAGTTTCTGATTTTTGCAATGTTACGTAGATGGAAAAAAGCTGTCCTTGAAATGGTCTTGATATGTTCTTCAAAAGAGAGATCAGGGTCCAGAGTAACGCCGAGGTCCTTCACAGTTTTATTTGAGACGACTGTACAACCATTAAGATTAATTGTCAGATTCAACAGAAGATCTCTTTGTTTCTTGGGACCTAGAACAAGCATCTCTGTTTTGTCCGAGTTTAAAAGTAGAAAGTTTGCAGCCATCCACTTCCTTATGTCTGAAACACATGCTTCTAGCGAGGGCAATTTTGGGGCTTCACCATGTTTTCATTGAAATGTACAGCTGTGTGTCATCCGCATAGCAGTGAAAGTTAACATTATGTTTTCGAATAACATCCCCAAGAGGTAAAATATATAGTGAAAACAATAGTGGTCCTAAAACGGAACCTTGAGGAACACCGACATTTACAGTTGATTTGTCAGAGGACAAACCATTCACAGAGACAAACTGATATCTTTCCGACAGATAAGATCTAAACCAGGCCAGAACTTGTCCGTGTAGACCAATTTGGGTTTCCAATCTCTCCAAAAGAATGTGGTGATCGATGGTATCAAAAGCAGCACTAAGGTCTAGGAGCACGAGGACAGATGCAGAGCCTCGGTCCAATGCCATTAAAATTAAAAGGTTTAGAGGCCATGATTATTTTCATCATTGTGTCAAGAGATATATTACTAAAACACTTGAGCGTCTCTCTTGATCCTAGGTCCTGGGAGAGTTGTGCAGACTCAGGACAACTGAGCTTCGAAGGAATACGCAGATTTAAAGAGGAGTCCGTAATTTGCTTTCTAATAATCATAATCTTTTCCTCAAAGAAGTTCATGAATTTATCACTGCTAAAGTGAAAGTCATCCTCTCTTGGGGAATGCTGCTTTTTTAGTTAGCTTTGCGACAGAAAAAAGGAATTTCGGATTGTTCTTATTTTCCTCAATTAAGTTATAAAAATAGGATGATCGAGCAGCAGTAAGGGCTCTTCGGTACTGCACGGTACTGTCTTTCCAAGCTAGTCGGAAGACTTCCAGTTTGGTGTGGCGCCATTTCCGTTCCAATTTTCTGGAAGCTTGCTTCAGAGCTCGGGTATTTTCTGTGTGCCAGGAGCTAGTTTCTTATGAGAAATGTTTTTAGTTTTTAGGGGTGCTACTGCATCTAGGGTATTGCGCAAGGTTAATTTGAGTTCCTCAGTTAGGTGGTTAACTGATTTTTGTCCTCTGGTGTCCTTGGGTTGACAGAGGGAATCTGGAAGGACATCAAGGAATCTTTGTGTTGTCTGTGAATTTATAGCACGACTTTTGATGTTCCTTGGTTGGGGTCTGAGCAGATTATGTGTTCATGTGTCTGTGATGTCCTCTCAGATCCTGTGGT